>NC_056746.1:1183713296-1183715796 GCF_019279795.1 Protopterus annectens | reverse complement strand
GGTACAACAGTTGAACAGGCTAATAATAAGAGCGAAGGGGATTCAGACAGTTATGCTCAACAGCTGATTCTTAGTGAAGTTACTGAGCAACCACAGCAAGTCACTTTAGCCTTGACACAATATTCAGCAGCACAGAGTGTGTGCTCTCGATCCAAGGAGAGCATGTCCTCACTACCCAAGCTTTTAGATCAACAACAGTCTGATCAGCTGCAGTCTGAACACTCCACAGTCCCTGAATCTGACAGAGGCGTAAACAGAGCTGAACAGCGGTTTCGCCGTTCTGACAGAAGCGTAAACAGAGCTGAACAGCGGTTACGCCAAAATTCTGTTGTACCATTTAAAGATAGAGAGCTTTCTTTCAGTGGCGAAGTTTTTTCCTTTAACGACCACTTCCGACAGTCAAATTCTTGTGTACATCTTGGTTCTGATAGTAATCATTTCAATGGACGTACACTTAATCATTTTTCCGAAAGTTCACTTGATTTATCTAATGGGCAGCAGTGTTCTCAGCCTAACGGGCACTCTGTGAGCCCTGTTAACAATCTCAATGACAACCTGATTGCTAACGCACCCTCCACTGTTTCTAATACTCAGATCAAGGTTATACCAATAGTGTCTGACAAATCCATCTCTAGTTCTACGTTTAATAGAAACAGTTGTTCACATCTTCCACATATTATTTTGCATCATCAAGCAGATGATCCAATAGACCTTTGCATTACATCATCAGTTAACTATCAAGATTTCCCCATCTCAAATTACGAGGTGGCTGGAACACTCCAGGTTCCTCCTTACACATCCATGAATGAATCTTCTCAGTCTTCTCATTTGGAGCACTTATCACTACAGGATGATTCAAAGGGAGCCCCAAAGATTGTTTTGTCAGACATAAGTGCCTCATCTTTACAGTCACAGACCTCAGCTACTGTGAAAGAATTTCCTAAATCTTTGTTGGCAGCCATAAATACCCCATCTTCACAGGTGCACACTGCTGCTACTGCATCCACAGCTTCTGCGAAAGATTTTTCTTTTTCGTATTCTAGTTGGTCAGACATCAGTGACTCAGCTTTACAGTCGCCCCCCACAGCTACTACGAAAGATTTCATGAATCAGGTGGAAGACTGTAAGATGAAAAAGTGTCCCAATACGGCCAACGCTTTCCTGCTTCAACCTCATCCAGATGATACACCAAAGTGTCCCAATACGGCCAACGCTTTCCAACTTCTACCTCTTCCAGATGATATACCCTGTCAATCTCAACTTCATCCAGCTAATGCAGCCTCCGAATCTACCTCTGTGGAGTCAGTACCATCTTATTCTTCTACATTAACCATTCCGGTTATCTCCACAGAAGTTGGAACCAGCTTGCAAGTTTCTTCCAGTGAAAGACATTCTAATCGGTCTTTTAATCAGCCTTTCAATATATCTCCCCCTACTGCAACAGATTTGTCTTCCATTGTGTCTCCCCTCACTACATCAGAAGGGTATAGGAATAAAAGTTTTCCTATCTCAACAAGCTGCAGAAAGAAAACATTCTGTACTACAACATCAAACAAAGAGACGATCAACACTCACCAGTTAATCAACCAGGCCACAACATCTAACATAGATATGCTCAACACTCCCAGCGAATCAACCAGGACTCAGTTCTGTTAACACTCACCAGCGATTCAACCAAGACACAGCTCATTCTACAATTCTCCAGTCCAGTATTCCAGCTCATCAATCTAGTCAACTACCACACAGAGTTACTTTTTCCCATCAAAGAATTAATTCTTCTCCAAACCATAGACCCCTTATTCAGACACCTACTTCTATGACAGATGACAGATCTAATCATTCTGTTGAATTAGATAATTCAAATGTTATTTCAAATGTTAATACAATTGTTAATACAAATGTTAATTCAGGAGTAAGTATGAGCAATACAGATTCAAGAATGAGTTGTGTTCATACAAGAGTGGGTACAAATGATTATTCTATTAATCATACCACCATTGCATCTAACGATACAGGAATCCTGCTACATGTTCCATTCCAAATCCTCCTCTTGTCACCGAGGAGTGGACTCATAACAATGAGATTTTAAGTTTTCTTAATAAACACATAAATTCTAATCCTTTTCTTTCCACAGACACACCCCCAAGGTCGTTCAGCCAGATTTTTCACTCTAACAGACAAGCTGAACTGGTTTCTGAATGTAAACCTTTAGTTTTTAAGTTAGAAAGATTGTTGATGGTGTTTAAAAGTATTGAGTTGGACAATTTGTATTTGGATGCATGTCTCTCTTTATCTATTGTACCTAAAGGCTTACGGATTTGCAGGTTCCCCAACAGAACAGTTGTTAACTCTAAACTACACCTACAACTTTGTGAATTATACAACACCACTGGACTTAATGTTCTGAAAACCCTACAAGATGACAACTCTGTCAAACTCAATGACTTAAGACCCAAAATTTTGGCTTTGAATAATTCCATCCAGTCACACCCCCAATTTC